>NC_039366.1:163617017-163644623 GCF_003573695.1 Papaver somniferum | reverse complement strand
AAAAAAAAAAAAAAATCTTCTTCTTTCGCCCCTTTCGTTTTGCCTTTTACTCCAGTCTTTAACTATTCACCAAAAACTTTGGCAAAAAAATTTTTCGCTCCAACTTCCAAAATCTGAAAGAAAAAGACAAAAAATCCAGAAACGTAAAGAAGAACAAAAATAATTAAAAATAAATAAAAATAAATCTATACACAAGTCCGCGTCGGCGGCGCCATTTTTGTTGTAGTATTAATTTTGCGGTAAATAAGAATTCGTTGCTCGGACTTAAAAAGATTTTTAAAACAAAAATATATACACAATATTTGTCACAGGATCAAGAGACACTAGGACACAGGATTCCACCATTAACCATTCACACAATTCATATATTTCTTCGAAACAATTATAACTCAAATCATAATGACTCTCATTCTTGCCAAGGTAGATTTTAGAATATTTATTGTATATCACTGCATGACGCATCAAAAGCACTACGACCAAGCATACATCATCATACGATATCACAACCAATTAAGAAAAATCATAGATCGATTAATAAAAAGTGCAAGTAGTCAAAAAAAGAATTAATATAATTATCATATGCGTAAAGAACGGATTCCTCCATCATCCCAGTGTTGGGGTTTAGCTAATCATAATAATCATGTTCTCAAAATATATATTTGATGCTCAAAGTATGATTAAAAGAGTCAAAAGTTATAAAACAGTGGTTCTGAGACTCACAAAACACGTCCAGAAAGAAACGATACCAAAAAACTGCAACTAATCTGCGACACTTCTCCACTGCTGCTGGAACTGCTGAAGAACGACGGTCTTTGGCCGTCCGTTCTTCGTGTTCTTGAGTTCCTCCTTCTTCTTCAGCAGCAGCAGGTGAACAATCCTGCAAGTCCCGATTTCTCGCTCCTCTCGGCTCTGGCTCGACCCCAAACTCTTGATCCCCCTTCTCTGTGATACCAGAAATCTATTTATACTCCTCAGCCTCATTTAATCACGCCATAACTCAAGATAATTCTCTCTTTACTCGGCTTAAAGAGAAAATATTGTTTGGATATTTTCTTCCTTTAATTAGCTCTCCACGCGCTGAAATGATGTATAAACACTCCAAACATGATCTTACACGCTGTAGAATTGATTCAACACTCTCCAAACACATGAGTACGCGTCTAAATTTGATGTGATCGTGTGATATTCATTTCTTGAACGTGCTTCTTGATTTCTTGATTGCGATGATTCCAGCCAATTATGATCGATCCTAACACCCAAAATGTCTTCCTCTATCCATATCACAAATACCCATTGAAAATCAGAGGTTTAATCGAACTCTAACCCCTCCAAAAATCGATCGACCCAACTGCCAGTGAGAAGAAATATTTTCCCGCCTTTTTCCAAAATTTGAATTATGAGAAGAAAAGTGTCCTCCCCCTAATCCTGTACGGGTGTCCCTTTAGCAATTAGGGTGGAAATAGTAATTTTGGGGTGGAAATAGTAATTTTTCTGGGTTCCTCCGGTACATTTCTGGGACGCTTCCGGTGCATTTCTGGGGTACTTCCGGTACGCTATCAACGGAGCTCCAAACGCCGCATTTTTAACCAATTTCGCCGCAAGGGATTATTTCTCTAAAAACACCTATAAATAAATAAAACACCAAAATAAGTACAAAATTGGGCACTAACAGTATATACAAATGAGATGTATTAGACATATAAATGCGTCTATCACCCACCAAGTGTAAAAGCATTTCGTGTCTTTTTTCTCCTTCTCCAGATCATCGAATTCTCCCGCCTTTCGAAGTATAGCATTATAATCACGACGTTCTGCATCAGAAAGTTTATAAAAGAAGCTTCCGGCAACAGGCAGGTTCATCAATGCAACAACGCTTTCCAGAGTAATGGTCATCTCTCCCCATCTACATATGGCTGTATGAGTAGATGGACGCCACCGAGAAATGAAAGTGATCGAGCCTGCATCATCCTTCTTAATCTGAAGAGTGACGGATGCCATAACCGCATCAAGGATTTGCGCCTTAATCAAATTAGCTTTAATACTCTTATTATTCAGCATGCGTCTCATCCATCCTTCATAAGGACCCAGCGGGGTATGACAGATATTGAAGTCACTAGGAGAAGGTGGATACTCATTTCTCCGAAGACAGAATCTCATCACAAGTGCTGAAGAAGAGGATGGATCAGCTTCCATATTTTCTGAACCAGAGAGCAGGACTATCTTGTGAGAAGGATGTTTTCTAGTGTTCGGAAAAGGCACGGTGAACAACTCATCATCTATGTTTGGCATATCTTTGAAGCCGTCAACACTCTCTGACTTGGAATTAACATTATCCTCAGAAGACATCTTAACAGGAGCCCTTTTGTTCATTCTACAATAAAAGGCAGGGGAGTCAGTACTTGCATGAAAACGCATGGGATGTGTAGTCACACACGGCAGAACACACATTCACGTTGGAGTACACAAGGCTGGGACAATCATACAAGCAAGGATGGTATTGGGTCCAAACAAGGATGGTATTGAGCCACGTCAGCAAACGAGGCCGGTGTTGGTAAGTCCACGAAGCCGGTCGAGATTACAGGGATAATATCCCCAAGCAAGACTGATATCACGTCAGTCAAACAGGTATTGGGCCACGCAAGCAAGACTGATATCATGACAGTAGGCTGGTGTTGGGTCACGTCAAGCCGGTATTGGTCATTAAAGTCACAAGTATGGTGTTGGGTCACGTCAAGCCGGTACAGGACCGATCAAGGTCACAATGCTGGTATTGAGCCATATCAGCAAACAATTCTGGTATTAAGCCACGTCAGCAAACAAGGCCGGTGTTGGTCGAGTCACAAGGCGGGTGTTAATCAGGACATAAGGCCAGTATAATAAGCGCACGCAGCAGGGTCGGTTTTCAGTCGAAGCACATGGTCCACGTTTAATCAAGCATGTATGGTGGGTCCGCACTCATTCGCACATATCATAACACGGTTTTTCTTTATTCATGGGAATCGTGTCTACGAAATTCAAGCAAGGTTTTTTCAAGCTATAACCTAAAATCTAGGTTTTGCACGCAACAATGGAAAAGAAAGAAAAAACAACATGTTCATGGATTCACGGCTTGTTTTACTAAGCAATCCTAGCAATATCGACGGTTTTGCTAACTAATCATGATATATCTTGCAAAAAGAATTTACCTAAGAAATTAGGGTTTGCAAAAAAAAAAAAACGTGAGAACAAGGGAGAACGGACGAAGTACCTACCTTGTACGTGTGCGGTGGCAGCGGAAAAGTCCGGCGACGACAGCAACTACGGCAGCAGCGGCAGCGTCAGCGGGAGCGGCGGTAGGGGTCACGGATGGGAGCTTCCAAACAAAAAAAATGCTTGAGAAAAGAAAAAGGGTTCGGTCCCTTTTATAAGCAAACAACTGGAAGAATCCCAATAGAACAAGGATTCCTCTTTTGATTGGATTCCTCTTGTGATTGGATTCCTCTTTTGATTCAGACGCCCAAGGAAAGAAACCGGTCCCACCCGAAAATTCCATACTTGCACGGCACGATCACATGGATAATTGCTAGAGGTCGGTCAAAGTCCTTCCGGGTAAGCTTCCTTTATCTTGTCTTTCTCACATGGGTATGTCACCATCTCATGCCTACCCCACAATAGTGTAACCATTATATGCTAGGCAGGAGACTTAATGTTGATGGTGGATTTTCATTTGAGGCTAAAATTGAAAAAGCCAAAATTATGTGCTGACATCCTGCAAAGGATAAAGCCACTAATAAAATGATGAATACTTCTTCACTTTGCTGGTTCATCCAGGTTGGAGCATGTGGCAACAATCTCTTGTACCCTGTGAATTTATAGCATTAATACATGACTAGCCTTGTATTTCCTGTTCCGCTGAACTCTCATTAGTGCGGCATGACGACTGAGTGTTGCTCTCAGCAGAGTAACATGAATCTCCAAGCGTTAATAATGACGCATGCACGAAATACCGTACATGCTACAACTCTCGGTGTGTTATACTAGCCCGATCGATCATCTGGACTATCTACATCACTCTTAGAAATGATCACGACCATCCAACTTCACCGGCATAATTGGATGGCTTAGATCGGACCCATAGCCACCAGGCAGGTATTGGCGTGTTCACCACCGGCCCAATGTGATCTCCACATGGTCGGCCTTCCCAAAAGAGAAGCGTGGCTTTCCAATTCGTCCAACCAAAGCATCGTGGACGTGAAACCCTAATTAGGGTTAGCGGCACATCACATGTGTCACAAATCAGTCTCAATCATCCATCTTTGCAGGCATAGATGGAGGGTGTAGATGTAGATTCAAAGGGCCCAGAGCATGTCAACACAATCACTATGGGCCCGCTTACATACATGACTAATCTGCCAAGACCAACTATGGTTGGTCGTCTCGATTTGTGCGCCCGAACTAGGCATGGCCACGCGTTTGCAACTGCAAATCGATCTCGACCACTCAACTTTGCCGGACAAATTGAGTGGCTTAGATCACATCTTCACGGGACAGTAAGGTACGGACGTGTACACTGGCCTGCCGACTGCACGCCTAACTGATCAACCAAGACCGACCATGGTTGGTCGTCTCGAAACGCGTGCCCGAAGTAGGCACGACGTGCGGTCTTCAATTCCTTTGCGGCATGGGATTTCTGTCGCAAATCAATCTCATCCGCTCCTCTTTGCCAGAAAAATTGAGTGGCTTAGATCGGATCTCCATGGGACAGTGAGGTACATACACCTACACCAGCATGCCGTCTACACGCATGCCCAATCGGCCCTCCCGAAAACGTGTCTCATGCTTGGATTCGACCAAGCTAAAGGTTGGTGTTCGAGCACCTCTGAAACCCTAATCCGACGGTCGCAAATGGGGGTCGCAAGCCATCTCATCCGTCCAACTTCACCAATTTGGACGGACTGCCTAAGACAAGAGTTAGGCAACCAGTGAGGCATCACCACGATCACCGTCCACACAAAGTGATCGTCCAAGTCAGGACTTACCTGTACAGCCTCCAAACGAGCACTCGAAGATGGCTGGACGTGGTGCTATTTTAAGATGCTTAATCCACGACTTACTTCGTTAAGCCTTAAAACAACGATGCTTCACACATGATGAATATATTCGATACATTACCTGCATAAAATACACACGATACTTCACAAGTATCGACTTCCTAAATAACTTAGTTATTTAGTCTAGTATCACATGCTACTTTTTGTGGGTCCCACGATCCACACACTCGAGACATCAATCATGTCACAAACTGGGGGATACATACTGGGGTATTGGTCTGGCGGTTTACAGCGTGCAGCGTGCAACGCGCCATCACAAGAACGTGTCAGGAAGACATGGACGGTTAGCGATGATGGGAGAAGTGGGCAAGACTGATCGTGTGACACTAACACAGAACTCCACTACTCCATCACTCCACTTCCTCCACTTGCCATGAGAAGCGTGGGTTAGGTTTAAAGACTTGTATAAATAGGTTCTCCTTCCTATTTCCAGAACAAGACAACAAAAACCAAGTGTTGATACAACCGTATCCAAACACCAGAACTGATAGCTTACATTTTGCAAGTCAGTTCAGCTTTCTGATACAAGTCATACACAGCCAACACCTCCACAATCTCAACACCTTCTTCGCTTCCCTCCCTAAGATCAACCCCATCTCATTCACTTTGTGACCGAAGCAAGTCTGGAACGACCATTTCTTGGTTTAGGCCGGAGTTGTACAGATTGATTTCTCGAATCACAAGCACTCCCATGCAGTGCATTTGTTTAGGGTTTAGATTCATTTCTCATCCACACACCCCAAATTACCAAAACCAGCAGAAATATTTTTCACCCATAAACAGCGTAATTCCCATTCTGCAAAGAATTCCAACTGGGAAGGACATTTTATGATCTCTAAGTCAGTTGCTGGTGGGTACACAGATTGATCAACATGGATGGCAAGTCGAACGTGGCAGTAATACATGAGAATTGGCTTAAAGCATTTAATGCGTGAGATTATTGGATATTTGAGGTATTTGGGTTCAAGACATGGACGTCTCTAAATACCCGAATTTGGCTTTTAGAATTTTCTTTCACTGTATTTCAATTTCCTCCAAAATGTTTGCAATACTTGCATTCATTAGTTTAAATTCAACAATTTATCAAAATTCAGTTTACTTAAAGAAAATCTCTGTCAGATCCAAAGAAAATCCTCAATCATCTACTTATCCAAAATCAATCAAAACCAAAAATAAAACCTCACATCTCTAAGAAGTTCAAAAGTTCAAGAGATTATGGAAAAGAAATCAAAGAAAATCAGCAAAGAAGGATTTTTGCTCCTCCGCATCCTTCAGGACTTGTAAAGCCGCCTTCTCCATGTTCAATTCTTCAGTCAGCCGAGCGATCTTCTCTTCTTTCTCCATCACAGCATCATTGGGAAAGGGTATGTTATTCTCACATGAGTCCTTGATAGCATTTATCTTCTGACGAAGACACTTCACGTTGAAGCCAAGTCTCTCAGAATTCTCCAAGTTGAACTTCCAATCAAAGAGTACATCTGGAGTGACAGTATTTCTGGCCCTAGCGCATATATCACTTACAACACGCAATATAACACTTACTTGCATTGTTAAAGAATAAGCACGCTTGGGATCTCTGGTAACGATGATGTGACCAAATTTCTTCCATATTTTCTTGTACAAGCCGGCATATCCAATGGGAATGCTGAATCCACCAACCAGTTCGTGATATGGGAGTGATGCATCAAATGGAGGATCAAAAGCAATCCCTGCGCTCGGGTGTTCATGCACCACTATACGATTCTCAATCACTGGAGCAACTTCTACAGTCATAGCAATAGTTTCTTCAATGCGTGGTTCAACTTCTTCTGCTACTGAAGCAACAATAATTAAAGCCTCCGTCTCTTCAACAACAACACTCTCATTGCCTTGAAATGCTGAGATGGTTACCTTTTATCAATAACCCCAGGGTTGCTCGTTTCATTATTGGCTCCTTCATTCTCAACTTCAGTATTTTGCACCTAATACGAAGATTACATGAGATTAGGATCATCCAAGCATGAAACCAAAAAAAATCATGAACTACAACATACAAGTGTTCTAACATCATCAAATTTCTTCATTTTACATGCTATACATCAGCAAACAACGTGAAAGTCACAAAAACATATTTTACGATAAGCTCGTCTGAGAAGAGTTTACATTGCCCTGTACAAAACGATGTACTGGGAGAAATTGGTGAAGAATCAAGGGTTTATTATATACCATTCTATTTGTATGGATGTTACCTACAACATGTCAAAATTTCATAGCAATCGGATGAACGAGCAAAAAGATGTTGTCAAAACATCCGACTACATGATAGCTGAAAATTTCCTGAAAGTCTCCTGGATGTTTACTGTTTCGTCTATTTAGACCCCTAAACGTGCTCAAAACTTAAAAATCTTCTTTTCCTAAAACTTAGAAATTTCCTGGGAATAAGGATACATATGTGGTTCGCAAAAATCTGACACCGGATGAAGATTTATAGCGATTTTGCTAAAAGGTTGAGTTCTGAATTTTCTGGTAACGTATTTTCGGCAAAGCTTTTCATATATTCACAGGCATTCTCATTCATTCACTCATAAATCAATAAGTTTACGCTTCTATGGATAAAATTCAAGGGAAATACTTACTTGAGTGACCCCTGAAGCGTTCGAAGAATCAGAATTGCTCGTATCGACATCAACAACACCATTATTTTCATTCGGTTTCGAGCTTTAGGAGTTTCCTTTATCGCCATCCTCCAAACGAATATCATCAGTGCTCTCCACTTCCATGGAGACATCCTCCTGGATATATTCTTAAGAATTAGCATTTTATATACAAAGCATCATAATTTGTTATATGAAGAAATACTTACGACCTCTTCTCCATCACTCATATCAGAAGTTGTTTGCCCAGCAGCAGAGAATTGAAGACTGTCAATACTCGATGGGGTAAAATTCTGTAACAAAGTAACGAACATTGGTTTTAAGATCCTAATTACACGGATGAGAAGAATTCATGGTGGAAAAGATATCGACGACTCATCAAAGAAATCATTGGGGACTTTATGGTGTTAGGTAACATCTTATAATTCTTATTCCTGCCCTCTCCACCATGAATAGTCACTTCAGTTTCTGAGAGATCTACATCGATTCGAGGTCTTACGTCACGACCGTCCTGTGGAAAATTTTGATGCAATAAATCAAAATACAAATATCATAATCTTATGAAGACTTCGTAAATAATACTTACTTGTGAACCTCCCGGAGACGTTTTTCGCTTATCACCACCAGGGAAATGCTTCAATCTTGGGCGAGTAGAAATCATCTCAGGAGAAGGAGGATCCTTCACCAAAGGCTGATCAACTCTCACAAAATTATGCAAGCGCTCGAGTTGCTGATCCAAAAAGTTTATGTAACCTGGAGTTACATATGTGATTCGCTCAGAGCTAGGGAACCAGTATTCACTTCCTTCCACATGTGTGCGGTTTAAACAGGTCATGAGCTTCTCAACTGATGGTTTCCTCTTTCGAAAAGTCAGAACACACTGATCCATACCCATTTTCCGAGCCGCCCTATCAATATTGTATTCTTCCACTAAGAATTCACCATGAATTATGGATATCAAATGACCAGGAGTACAACATAGCATAAAAGATCTCTCGCCGTCGTTCAAATCAGCACCATATTTCAAAGTCATACTCTCTTCAACATTAAAAGTTGTCAACTGAGAGATGTAAGGAGGAACTGACACCCATGGGAGGAAGCTGAATTCAGATTCACGGTCTAAGACATCAACGAAGCGAGTCTTGAGTTGAGGTTGCTTTGTGGACCAGCGCATGATCCTGGCATTGGTCTTCTCAGAGAAAACATGGCGAGCATCGGCGTTCAATCCTTGCAAAATAGTACGTGGAATGGGCGCATAATTTTTGAAACGCTCCCACATCAAAGCTTGAAGAAACATTGTATTGGCATAACATTCAATCTTCGTAAAACCATTCGAGATGCTGGAGTCTATAATCAAATAGTCCAAGTTAGAGTACAAAGAACCCAGAAACAAACTACCTATTGGGAGTTGCTCACCCCGAACCATCTTCATTGCAAAGGGAATCACGAACAACTTTAACAAATTTCCAGCATCTTCAAATACATCTCTGGACAACCATAAACACAAGAAAGCAGCAATAGATAACGTACCGTCAACAGGCCACTCCAGAGGAGTATCTCTTGGCCACCAGTGTATTAACCAATGAGCATAACAACCTTTGTTGTCAGATGCCTTATTAATCTCCTCCATCGTGGTTGTCAAGATGTTAGAGATTGCAATTTCCTCTGATGAAGAAAGACCTTCAGGAAGGTTACCCGTGATTGCAAGATGCAACAAAGGAATTACATCTTCTAAAGTAATGGTAAACTCTCCCCATCTGCATATGAAAGAGTGAGTTGGAATACACCAGCGAGCAAGAAGAGCTACCATACCTCGCGCATCATGAAAAATGAACAAATCCCCAGAAGCTTGAATAGCCCGTATTACTTGTGCATCATGCAACTTGGCTCGAACACGAGGAAAACCTAGCATGTACCTCACCCATCCAGAAAACTTTTCTAAGGGCCGTCGAGAAATATTGAATTCAATTATTGATGCAGAAAAATATCCTTGTTCAAGACATAACCGAATAGCTGCCTGAGGAGTCACCAATTTTTTCTGAGTAACCTCTCTAGGAGTTATCAGAAGACGGAATGCTGGAGTTTTGAGACGCTTTTCAGGCCCTTGATCCATAAAGAATGCATCATCTATGTTTGGAAAGTTCTTAATTCCAGGTGTTTCATCTTCGCCAATGGAAGTCTCATCCATGCATGAATCATCCTTAGAGGCATCATTATCTATATATGAATCTTCCCTGGAGGCATCATTGTCCACACATGTATCATCTCTGGAGGCGTCATTAGCTTGAGAATCAGACATCTTTGCGAAGTAGCTGTAAAGTTCACATAACATTCTACTTCAGTACATCATCCAGATACAAACTTCGAAAAGATGATGGAATCATGCAAATGGAAAAATGCTCAACTAGCCTCTACCAAAATGGTAATTCTTAACTCTTACCTTTTTACGATTCCACTAACAGTAATGATTGTGATGCAAGAGTTAACACTTCAAAACTCGCTCGT
Organism: Papaver somniferum; assembly: GCF_003573695.1. Taxonomy (NCBI): domain Eukaryota; kingdom Viridiplantae; phylum Streptophyta; class Magnoliopsida; order Ranunculales; family Papaveraceae; genus Papaver; species Papaver somniferum. Next base: position 163,634,395 of record NC_039366.1, on the reverse strand, counting down.
TTCTTCAAATCTACAAAAGACGAGCAAAACTCAGATTTTCATGAAATCATGAACATTTCTATGGTATGAACATTCACCATGGAGTTATGAAAACTAAAACATATTTCATCATAAATAATTGTTTACTTCTAATGACTACACAAAATTCAAGTTGTGATTTTTAATATATATATTCATATATATATATAAATAAATAAATAAACGTGATTTATTCGCGTAAATAAAAAATTTTGACGTGAGCAAGGATCACGTAAATAAAATTTGTGGATATTCCACAGTTTCATCAAAAAAAAAACTTTTTCCTTCGTACTATCATACGTCTTCGAAATGAGGGTTTATTTCGATTTTGTGAAAAACTCACACCTTTTAAGATAAAGTTTTGGTTCTCGTGAAAGCTCATAAACAAAATTTTATCACTGGACACAAGTCTATTTATAAAAGAAATCTCTCCTAAGTCAGGGATTATTATTAGTTTCTTAAACTAACGATCGAACGAACATACATTTTCTAAAAACAAGGGTTTTCTACAAAACTCACACTCATATATGCACATGTATATAACTTCAACATGATCAAGGCATGAAAAACTCATGGAAATCATGAGACCAGCAAAAAAAAAACAATCCGCTTACCTGGTCGGCGCCGACCGGAATATGGCCGGACGGTGATCAGACGACGACTGTCGGCGGCGATGCTCCGGCAAAACTTTTCTCTCTTTTCTTTCCCGACGTGAAGATGAAGAAGAGATGAGGGTGGCGGTCGTGTGGGTGAAATAAAAAAAAGGGGATTAATTCCCTTTTATATTAAATTTTATTTCCAAAACCTAATTTCACAAGGATTTCCTTTTTGGGCCCGGACCCACGAATCCTAAACCGACCAAGGTTCCATCACCAAATCAGCAGTTCAACACCAATTTATGCTCATTAGATGATGCTCTACCACGCCACCAGGATCTTCGTTCAAGTCGTGGTTCGCTCGCACAATCGAAAATCCGGTAACATCTTATCTTACAACAAAGTTCAATTACTTATTTCGTTCATAACTGGAAAATCACCATTCAGTGCTGACTGAGGAACATGACTGTCCCTCACTAAGCAGGGTACTTAATATAGATGGTGGATTTTCGACAAAGGCTAAAATCGTAAACCCATAATTGTACATGCTCCTGATCCAGATGGATATCGAGGCTCATGTCTCTTATCGAAAGCATGAAATCTCATGCCACAAGAATCTCTGACTGAGAATACTGTCTCTCAGAGTATATGCAGATGTGTAGTCTCTCAGCTGAGACAACGACATATCTCATGAATACTGAGCAATTTCAGTAATTACTTATATATAGAATCGAAAGATTGGACGGCTCCTAGACAGCTTGCCTGCTAGTATAGAGCAATAACGTCTTCAGGATGTAACAACGTTTTCCCTAACTATGTAAAAGAAATATGACGCTTCAACATGCTCATATCACTCAATTCATGAATAATTAATGCTCCTAGACGATCGTACTAGTATAGAGCCATCAATTAATTATTCCTACATCATTAGATTCATTAACTGAATCCCTGGAAAATATTATATGTTTTCCATAATATTTCATTACTTTAATTCATGGTTCTTCCCAGCAGAATTCCATGGGTTAGTAATAAATACTCGACATACGGGCATCTGAGCCACTATCGAGTAATCCCCGACCAAAATGGTGCAAGTGTACTTAGAAATAATGCACTAACGAGCATCTGAATGCACGAACGAGCATTCCGAATTATAAAGGAACGATGAACCCATGCAAAATAGGAACAAAATAATAAAATATTAATCAAGGCGTCGGGGGACTGGGCCCACCAGCCGTCCGGTCGTGCCACAGCCAGTCCCACGCCCAATTTTATATTTCATCATATTTTCATTATTTTCCTTGATCTCATGAAAATCCCTTCATTTGAACAAATATCCTTCGTTTAAAGGAAACTCCTCAGTTTCATGGTGTTTCCTTCGCATCAAGGAAATAATATAAAATTGGGAAAGGTGTCGTGAGACCGTGTCTACTAGCCGGACGGCTATGCCCTAGTCATGGCCGGTCCCACACCTCATGATTCCTCATTATTTTATTATTATTTCCCTAATCTCATGAAAACTCCTTAATTTCATGATTTTTCCTTAAAGCCATGGAAAATAATATAAAATTAGGAAAACTCGTGGGACCGGCCCTAGCCGGCCGGTCATTCCCTAGACGGTCCCACATGCCCCTTATTCTATTATTATTATTTTTGATGTTTCCTTCATCCCATGAAATTCCTTGATTTCATGATGTTTCCTTCAAATTATGAAAATTCCTTCAAATCATGAAATAATACATAAAATTAGGGAAAACTCACGGGACCGGGCCCTAGCCGGCCGACCATGCCCAAGACGGTCCCACACGCCCTTATTTTATTATTATTAATATTATTTGTTTCCTTCATCTCATGGAAACTCCTTGATTTCAACAAAACTCTTTAGTTTCAACAAACTCCTTTATTTTATGATATTTCCATAAAATCATGAAAAAATATAATAAAATTGGGAAGGTGTTATGGGACGGGCTCATTGGCCGGCCAACCATGCCTTGGCCATAGCCGGTCCCACACTTCATGATTCCTTCATTTTATTATTATTTTTCCTTCATCTCATGAAGTTTCCTCAGTTTCAGTAAAAAATCTCTGATTTCTTCGTATTTTCCCAAATGATTGCTCAAACGCACATCAGAAAATATCAAAACCCTCAGGACTGAGACACGAACACTTTGGTGACGCGATCATACTACCTTGACCGATCAAGGTCGGCTCTTTGGCTTGCAAGAGGCCGATCTCACATATTTTCATCATTTGACCTGATTTGTTCATATTAGGTTCAAATTCTTCCAAACAATTTGGAACTTCATAAAATGATCGTCAGTCGATCCCATGACCATCCAGGGCCGGTTTCATGACCCCTTGGTCGGTTCCTCATCTCTTCATAATTAATTAGGTTTTATCACCTGACGCTCAGACGAGCATTATTTTAATAAATGATTAAACCATCATTTAATCATCTTCTTATCAACTGGTCTTCAAGAAACTTTGTTATTTTGCTCACTTGAGCATTTGGGCGCTACATGGTCGACCTATGATCCCATGTAGCCAGTACCTCCTTCACTCCGTGGTTAATTTTCAATAAACCATCAATTGATCGAATTAGGGTTTTAAGTCCAAGGTTCATAATTCCAGATTCAAACGCTAATAATTTATGATGATCTCATGGTCAACATTTTATTAATTATACTTGGTTCAGTTGTCAGTATTTAAATTAATATTTTATTTGGTCATGCTACCAATAATCCATCAAACGAGCAACATTCGCTCAGATGAGCAATATTTGCTCAAACCAAGGAATATTGGTCCAACTATCAACATTCAACAATTCATCGAATGAGCAATATTTGATCACGTTAACTATCAACGTTTATTCATACATTATACCTTTGTCTCATCAGACATGTTCAATTCATGAGTCTCAGAACATTTTCAAATCATGTTCGACTCAACAATACAAGGACTCATCGTCCCATGAAGTCAGCAACTGACTAAGTAAATACACATATGCCTTGCAGACTCCACAGTCACGAGACATCAATCGTGTCACATGGGTGATATTGACTAGGTTTTTGGTCTGGCGGTCTACAGAACGTGTGTTCATACGCACGATGAGAATGTGAGCAACACGTGCAATTAGTTGAAGGAGTTAACAAAGTAGTGGATGGAAAATCGACCAAGTCTCTGCACGTTGAGAAAATGGTTTTAACACGATTCCCACTTCTCCACTCTTTGATTCCATCAACTGTCACACTTCATGGGATCATGGTGTTTACAATTCTAGCAATATAAATAAGTCTCTGAATCATGATTGAAAAAGGGAATCTCACATCGAAGAGACAACAAGAGATTAACAACTCAACATCTGAGCAATTACTCTCAACAAAGCAAATTCAATCATTCATAACTTATCTTATTTCAGAACACACAACACACCTACAATCTTCGATCACCATTGATCTCACACATTTCTCAGCTTCCCTCCTACAGATCGACCCATCCTCTCTTGTGACCGAATTTACTCTGGAACGGCCATTGTCTTGGTTTAGGCCGGAGTACTACAGATTGATCTCTCGAATTCAAAGCACTCCCTTCTTACAGCGCATCTGTGTGAGGTTTGACAGTTTGCTCGGTTCAAGGAGTTTCCTCCGCACGGTCGTCTCCTCAATTCTGTAAAAACCAGCAACTCGTTTTTCCCCATCTACAGGTCTTAAAAGATAGCACATTTGTTTTGGTGTATTTTCTTTGGTTTAGTTATTTGCTTTCAGTAAGGCCGTATGTTGGCCAGTGGTGTAAATGGGAAGGAGTCCCTATGTTTATTATGTAAGGATAGTATAAAGAATGAAGGTGGTGTTTAAGCAAAAACCTTGTCTCTTTTGGCTTAATGTAAAGCTAGTTCATTGAGGAAGAACTACAAGTATACTTAGCCAAAGTATACAATAAGAAACGCTGAAAATAAAGCAAAGCAAGAATGAAAGTTGGTGGCATAGGCGAGTTTGCTGTTGGTAGAGTTACGTAGAAGTGCGACAGTATTTGGCAGTGATAGCATGGAGTAACAAAGCAAGAATGAAGATGTAAGTCCATCAAGCATATGAGTTAAGAGTAACTCATAGAAATGAAGAACATGATGTTGTTTTTCCGCTACATTAAAGCGTAGCATTTTGAAAGAACAAGAGAGGCCTTGTTAGTTTCAAAGGCGCGTGAAGAGGAACCTTGTCCAAAGAGATGGTGGGATGTCCCGGCTATCCTAAGTCATGGCTAATGTCATGAATTTCAGTCGAATTTGCACAAGAGTGTTGCAAAGTGATTGAAGAACACTTAGTCTACAGTAAGGCCTGTTGAATTGCAAGAGTGCAATGTCAGCTGGAATTGAAGGCAATAAGCTAAGTAATGCATATCGGGGTGAGATGTTGGCTGGTTGACGTGTACACTTAGGCACAAAATAGTTGGAGAAAATATTTGTGATGCGGATTGTTAGAGCATAGCTCGGTTGAACCCACCAAGCGTTGGTATGTCAAGTTTGGTTGTCATATGTTAGTGAACCAAAACTCATTTAAGAGTCGCTTGATTAAATGTACTAGAGTCAACTTCGTATAGGTTAGCTTGAAAGTATTAGGATTTGAGACATTATAAGTATTGCGAAGAATTAAAGAAGTGAAGAAGTAATGAGCTACAATCACAACATCATACTTCCACTTGAGGTTTGTGATATTTGACTTGAACTGTTTCATTCCCTAACCTATATTTCAAGTCGTGCATACTGAAAACAAAACTGCGAAGCATGAACACTCTAGATGGACATAGTATTAAGAAATACAATACGAGGTTTATTGCTTAACCATTAAACTTCGTAGATAAGACATCGACATAATCGTGTGAATGCTATTGTGATTGTGTATGGGTATGAGGTGAGTATTTCATCCTAGGAAACAATGTTTTTACATATGTTTTAAGGAAGTAAGTTCATGAACTTTGTTTGTGAATCGAAAAGGAAATCGCCAGGCGTTATTGGGATTGTTCTTCATTGCATATGTTATGAACGACCAATATGTGTGATTAGTATAACCGCTCATGACTTGTTTGTGTTCTTGGTAAAACTATTCACATGAGGCCTGACTTTTGTATTGGTATGATTTTTATTAGTGAAACCGATCTTAAGTAATCACCTGATGGTATGATCGAGTTTGTGTAGTTTGTAAGACCTAACACTGGGTAAAGGGGAAACGATCCTAGTAAGAGGTGCAGCACATCACAAAGGGGAATCGATCCTTGTATGGGGTGCAGCAAGGTTTATAGAAGAAAGGGGAACCGATCCTATGGACATGTGCAACACGTTTTTAAGCAAAGGGGAACCAATCCTATGGACATGTGCAACCCATATGAGTTAGATACCATATATATGTGGGGAACCGATCCTAGTACCTAGTCAACCGAATTTTGGAAAGCTAGTGTGACTATGCACAGTACTCACATGGAGGTAGAACCGAATTTTTTTTTGGTAGAACCGTTAAACCCATGATTTGTGACTGAGAGTTCTTAATCAATAGCATATGTCTTGAAAGTCAGATGAACCAATTCTAAACTTATTTGGAAGCATGGTAAATCGGTTTCAAGTGTGTAAGTATGAAAGAGGACTTACAAAGTAAGGATGTAGACACACTTTGAACACATGCAGTAATACGTATCTTTTATTGTTCAAAGATATTCCTTAACAGCTAAGAAGGAAGTAAATCCCAGGATCGAAATTAAATAAGTTAAGAATCTTTTAATTAAGGTTTTTAATTATATATGGAAAATAAGAATTAGTAATGTTCATTTGCTAGTTAAAGATTTTCCAAGGAGATTTTCGATCAATATTTTGGACAGAGCATTCTCAGGAATTATGAAAACCGAATATGGAAATTATTATTGAATATCTTGAGAATATTTTCGGTTTTGGAAATTCCTTGGTGTCCAAACTTCCTTGTCTATAAATACTTGAAGTTTGCATTTCTAGCAAACTAATCCTTCGTGACAGTAAACTTCCTCTGCTGTACTGTTACTGGTGAAGCCGCCTATTCGGAGAGGAGAGTAACCTAAGTGGGCGAAATCTCTTACGGCCGCTCAATTTAAATACTTCTTTGGGGATTGAGAAGCTCTACGAGTACCGTTGGTGGGAAACTAGATAATTGTGGTTTATCTTTTGTTTTCGATTGATTTGATTGACTAACGGTGGTTGAACTTTGATTGCACCTAGTTTGTTTATACTTGAGAATCTTCTCTTCTGATATAAGATTCACTTAAACTAGTTCAAAGTTTCGACAGGGATCTTTAGACTGTTGTTAGTGCTAAAGACGGTCTTATGATAATCCATTGTTAACAGACTCCGTTTTGTGTGTGATTGATCACAAGAGATTCAAGTAGTTGTGTGCAGGTGTTTATTGAAGATCTAAGAAGATTTGAAGACAAAGAAGAGACAGAAGATTTCTGACTTGGTTATATAAATCTTTGGTGTGCACAATACTTGTTTTGGTAAAAAGAGGATATCACTATAATCGGTTTATCCTTGTGGTAGATTGTATAGAATAGTTGAGTAGATCGGCATCAATACGGTTCCTTGGGATTAAAGGTATTTATTGCAAAATCTTATGATTACTTTGGGTAATTGAACATAAGATAGATCTAAGAACCTGACGAAAGAGTTTATGTTAAGATAAACAGAAGAGCCTTTGTCCGACTCATATCACTTGGTTGAAGAGAGTTGATACCAAACAGATTTGTTGTTCCTATACTGTTTGGAATACGAACCAAAGGAATTGTTCCAAGTACGTGACTTATTCATAAGTTGGAGGCGTGGGAATACAAACGGAACTAGGTGAACTATAGGTTTACTTGCTTGGTCTCAACTATACGAAGTTGGTTTATTTTGTATAGCGGCTTAATCCTGAGAGTATTCAATTCTTGACAAGGTCCCGGGGTTTTTCTGCATTTGCGGTTTTCCTCGTTAACAAAATCTTGTTGTGTCATTTACTTTTATTTTCTGCATTATAATTGTTTTATTATAGTTAAAGTAAATTATACAAACGTTAATTCCTATTTACTTGATAAGAAATCCTATTGTGTTTGGTTAAGTCTGAACCTTTGTATCAAGTAAGCATACTTCGTTGTTGTATTGTCTCTATCTCGTATCCATAAACGATCACACGAAGTGTGAACCGATTAGTTATATTGTCTCGACTCAGTCCATAGACAATCACTTTCGGAAAAAGGACTTATAGGAAGAAAAAGTTTTAGATTGAGGTATATTTGGGTACCATCGCCTTTTCACGGATGCAATCATATGTGGAAAGTTTGCTTAGGGTGTAGCTAGCAAATACTGCTGAATTTCAGAGAAGTTATGAAATTGCATAGCAACAGATCGCAAGAGCATTTGGGTGTTAAGATGTGAATGAAGTGGAATTAAAGCATAGTCGACGATGCGACAGTGAAGCTGGAATTCATAGGCTTAATGGCAAGGCAAACAAACTAAGTGGCGATATAAAGTACTAGGCCGAGAAGTTTTGGCAAGGTTGGAGGCCAAATAAAGTTGTTGATTTCTGAGAGTGACTCAGATGCGTACAAGGCCAAGGGAAGTTCAGTAGAGGCTGACTACCGTTGCATCCAACGAAGACGTTGAATGGATTGAGTGGGGGAGGTCTATGACCGGTCCAAAAAGTTAAGCGCAACAGTTGCGCTGTACTGAAGTTGTAGCCTGACAGATGGAGCTGCATAATCCGACGATGTAGCGCCAACATGGCTGAGACAAGAAAGGCCACTTAGCAAATGCAATATGACGCGATAGTGTTGCATATCCTTATTCAGAGTTAGCCCAGCTCAAGGAAAGAGTAAAGCATGAAATGCAAAGTCATGAGATGACTTTAGCATCGTTCCAAGCATTGGCCAAGGCTTGGACAATGCATATGCAACAATGGCGTTGCTAAATGCGCCATTGGTGATTATTGCTCTCCAAAAGAGATGCAAGTGATACATATGAAGCATGAAGTTGAATTAAGCAAGTCAAGAATCAGTTGGCATGATATTTGGGTGTTGGCATCCAAATAAGCTAAGTGCATGATCGGGATGGATGAAGAACAACCATTGCCAGATACTTGGCAGAAGTGTAAGTTGAATGAAGCATAACCATTCTCAGACACTTGGCGTAGGCCAAGAGTGAGTGAAGCACAATCATTATCGAACATTGGCACGGGCCAGAGTTCAGTGCAGCATAATGATTGTCGGTTTTGAGTTCAAGCTGTCAGTTTGCGAGTGTGTGCATCACACGCATGCCAAAGTGAAAGAGCAAGTTAGAGACGGTTATAAAGTGGCTTTATACCCAAGTTTGGCATAGCCTAACTGTTTGAGACAAGTGTGGCGCCATTCTACACGCCAGCACTAAAGTTAGCAGTTAAAAAGTGAATTGTGGCGGTTAGGGAACTGCCTATGGACAAATGGTTGTTCATAGAGCGTGCAACTGTGTTGCATATGGATTGGCCCTGGTTCTTGGCATTATAAATAGCCAGAGAACCCTTGCAATGGGAGTTATTCAAGCATTGAGGAACCTCATTGCAGTAGAGAGTAAATTCTGTGTAGGCTTAGAGAATAAGCTTGTAACTCCATTGGTTGGAAGAGTTTTGTATCTTCCCCTTAAGCTAATAAAAGAGAGTTTGTTGGCTTATATGTTTTTCCTTAGTGTCTTGTTGATTCGATAATACTTCCTAAATTCTGTGAAGCATAATCATGGCAAGAACCTCTTTGTAGTTTGGGCTACATTGCTGGTAGAGAAAATCTAAGTTAAGTGTTTCGTCGCATAACTCAGTGAAGCTGGCTGTTTGCATAGGTGCAAGCTTATAAGGCTGAAATATGAGCGGGTGATAAAAGATCACTGAACCACTGTATTGTTGGGTTATACTTTCGCGAAAAATTGTTTGGAGCATTTGAAGGTGTGACAACTACTATGATGACAAGGATAATCTTCTTCAATGTGATTTTGACTATAAGAGGTACAAAAAGAATGAGGATTGGATGATGTACCCTTTAGTTCTTGAAGGTACATGGGTTTTGGGGAGAGATGCTAATGGTGATGTTCGAGAAGGTCCTGTTGAAGCTCACTGACACTTTTCTCACTACAAGCCACGGCTCCTATCATGGACCGAGATTCCTATTGGGGTAACTCTCTTTATTTTGTTGTATTCTTCACTAATCCCTTGTTTTTTCTTCGTTATATTATTTATTTTGTGATTTGAGTATGAAACTCCTTCCGAATGACAAATAAAATCTCGCACTCGTAAATAGGATCAGGCTTCGGAATCTCCTCAACCAAATCAGGTAAAAATATCAATGTACCATAGTTGAACTCTGGCCTTGCCTCTGTTTTTTATCTGAATTGGGTAACATGATGACGAAGACTGATATTGGCGACCATCGACGAAATCTGAATTTAAATAAGCTATCTCAAATTAAGGATGCCAGGATTCCTACTACAGAAGGATCTACGAAGAATAAATCTGCCAATGCCGAGAAGGATTCGAATCTAAATAAGGAAGTTCCCACTTCTTCTGAAAATGAAAAGCCTCATCAAGACAGTGAGGTTCACACACACCCTCCCTAAAAAAATTATCAATCTTGATGATTCTCCTTTAAAGAAGCCTTCGGATGAAACCCCGAATGAAAATACCGGGGGTACCAAAATACACCACCAACTTTTTCTTAGGTATCTGTATGGACTAAACCCAATACAATTTCGAGAGTTCAACTTAATGAATCTCAATCAAGGAATTATATATCGAGCTTATATCTCTTCACTCTTGCAATTAGAACGTTTACAGAACCAAATTCGTGAACGTAATTACCAAGAGATTACTTGGACGGTACCAAAGACCAATGTCCAAGAATCAATCAAGTTGTATCAAACAAACAAGGATGGATGTATCTACTTTGATTGATTTACGTACAACCTGTGATATTTCAATTATAAAGATAAACAATATAATGCGGAAAAGATATAACACAGACAACAGAAGTTTTAGCTTTAGCTAACATTCATCATCTACTTGACGAGTTTAGTTGTCGAAAATTTATTTGTTCGAAACTAACTATTAAGTCAAGGTGATCATGTGAAAATTACCTTGAACATCTTACATGATTTGTGTGAGACCATCATTTGATGTTAACTTGGGAAGTCTCGTATTTATCGATTAATCACTTGAAAATTACTTGAAGCTAGTGGTATGTATAAGATTACCATTGTTGTCTTTAAGGATGTTTCAATGATTAAATGAGAGTTTAGAAGGCTAACGATGCCTGGATATAACACAGTATGTATACATTGTATGTGCACTGTGAAGCTCTAGTTCAGGTCCGGAGCTCTTGTTTGCGAACGGATTTACCTGTGAAAAAGTCTGGAGCTGTTGTTCGCGTACTCTGTTTGCGAACAACTAGACAAGGCTGAGTTCGGAACTGTTGTTTGCGTACTTTGTTTGCGAACGACACGACAAGGCCAAAGTACTGAACTGTGGTTCGCGTACTCTGTTTGCGATCACAGCGGTAAGGTTCCAAAAATCGGCAAGTATGAAATACATACTCATGAACTCAGATTCATTTAAGAATTAATGTCCCTAGAACTTTAATGAAATAAGGTATGTGAACTCGTTTTACAAACCGTGACATTATGTTCATGAATTGGTTCTTGTATAAGTACTTTGTACGATTATAAACCAAATCGATTTTGTTTCAATTGGTTCATATATATTTCTGAGATAATGAACAATTGAACAACTCTCTTGAAATACATTTAGATTCATTTAATTATCTATCATGATTGATTTATCATCATATTTGATCTAGAAGTGTTAGATGAATGTGGATAAGTTATAAGTGGTCATGTGGCTAACTTCGGTTAACTATTATTAAGCCAACAAGGTATACACGTTTGGGTACGGTTCATCCATATCTAAATATAGGTATATTTCATTTGTGTATATCAAGCTAATACCATCTAATGGTGGAGATTAATTGCCTAGTTTCTAAGAAGACTTAGGTTGAATCTTAAATCAGGAGTTCATCTAACGGTGAATATCAATTGCTTTGTTACTAAGCTATTTTAGCTTTGTTTGTAAGTAACCCTGATTTGAAAGACTATATAAGGGAGAACTCTAGCATCTGGGAAACCTAATACCGACACTCTCGTGTGTCCTAGTTGCAAATTAGAGTCGATTCTCCTTTAACCTAGGTTTTCCAAAACCATTATTAGGTTAACGACTTGAAGACTTCATTTGGGATTCGTGAAGCCAAATCCAATTATTTTCTATGTAGTTGCGTATTCTAATCTTACTTGTTCTATCGTATTGAGTTTTATCTTCTCTAAGATTTACTTGAGATTTATCTCTAATATGTAAGATATAAAAAGTAATCACAACAGTTCTTTGTCTCAGACTCTTGTGATTCCGCAACAACTTCTTATGTTAATCAGTTAAGTTATTATGAGGTGACTAATATTTCTAGGCTGCTCTTCGGGGGTATAAGACCAGATTATTAGTTGAGTTTCCTGTTCACCTTGATTTATCTAAAGACTGAAACAAAACCAAAATAGACATATCTGTAGGAGACAGATTTTTTTATAAGTCTTCGACTTTTGCTCGTAGCAACTCTTAGTTGTGGGTAAGATCAGCTAAGGGAATCAAGTTCATAGAGTCCTGCTGGATTCAAGAAGCGTAAGGAATGCGACTGTACCTTAATCGGTGTGAGACTTGGTTAGGGCTCAACTACATTCCAGTACGAAGTTAACTTGTAGAAGGCTAAAGTCTGTAGCGGCTTAATACAGTGTGGTATTCAAATCTGGAATAAGTCCCGGGGTTTTTCTGCATTTGCAATTTCCTCGTTAACAAAATTTCTGGTGTCTGTGTTATTTCTTTTGCGCATTATATTTGTTTATATAATTAAAATATCACAGGTTGTGCGTATTTCAAACACAGTTGATAAATCCGACCTCGTTTGTTGGATATGACTTGATTGACACTCGGTCATTGGTCTTTGGTACCATCTGAGTCATTCTCATATCAATCAGTCTCACGGATTTCTATCTAGTTGATTTACTGATTGTATTAAGAAAGAGATAAAGCTCTTAGATATATTTCTTGATTGAGTCTCGCTTTTAAGTTGGTGCTCTCGGAATTATATTGGAGTTTAGTTCATACATATTGTCGAACGAAATATTGGGTGTGGTTGTTATACCCCCGCGTTTTCATGTTTGATGTGGCTCATCATCGTCAAAGCATAATGATATTTCGAAAATCAAAAATTATATAATTTTCGAGGTGGAGATAGGAACACCAAACATTTTCATCGAGTGGTGAAGGGTCATAGAGATTTTAACAACATCATTAACCTTCTTATAAATGGGCGATGAACCGGAAACAAAGAAGAAATCAAGATGGGTATTGCAAATCATTTTGAGTTAGAGTTTACAGAAATTCCAAACAATCCAAGAATAAAAAATATGTGTCTAAAGCGTATTGATGAGAATGCAAGAATATGGTTGGAGAGACTATTTAGTGGAGAGGAAGTTAAGAATACAAGTAAAGATTTGGGAATCGATCGTGTTCCGGCTCCGGATGGGTATCATATGAAGTTCTTCATTGTTTTTTAGGATTTTCTAAAAGAAGATTTTATGAAGAGATTCGAAGAATTTCATGACCACAGTGTTCTTCATACATCATGGAAAAATAATTTCATTGCGCTTATCCCTAAGACGGCAGGTGCAGAGGAAGTAAAAGATTTTCGGTTTATTAGCTTTATTGGGAGTGTGTGCAAAATCATCTCAAAGGTATTAGCGGAGCGTTTAAAGGTATACCTTCCTACTCTAATCTCAACATCTCAATCTAGTTTAATTAAAGGAAGACAAACTCTTGATGGAGTATTGATAGTAAACGAATGTGTGGATTCTAGACTCCATCAGCTCGATTTTGAAAAGGAGTTTTATAATGTGAATTGGAATTTTTTAAATGAAATCTTATTCAAAATGGGTTTTGGTGGTGTTTGGTGGGCTTGGATTAGAAATTGTTTAACATCCTCAAAAGTTCTCGGTTCTTGTTAATGGATCGTCTTACTGTTACTTTGGTAGTGAAAAAGGACTACGTCAAGGAGATCCACTTTCTCCTTTTCTTTTTACAATCGTTGGTGAAGTCTTAAGTTGTATGTTGAGAAAAGCACAAGAGCTTGATCAAATCTTGGGATTTTCGGTCAAGAAGGGGGGGAAAATAAATCACTTGCAATTTGTTGATGGTACTATTATTTTTCTTGATGCGAAGAGAGAACAAGTTGATGCCCTTCGTTACCTACTTCTTTGTTTCGAGCTAACTTCGGGTTCGAATATAAATTTCTCTAAGAGTAGCTTATTTGGGATCGCGTTCGAAGAAGGACTTGAAAATTATGCTAACATGTTAGGTTGCAAGCATGCTAGTTTTCCTAGCATATATCTTGGACTTCCCTTGTGAGACAAGATAGGAGGCTCTAACAAATGGGAAAAAACGCTTTGTGCGAAAAGAGTTACTTCTTGGAACGGAAAAAAAATAGCAAGAGGAGGTAAGTTAACTCTCATCAAAAGTGTTTTAGCTAGTCTACCCGTTTATTATCTCTCTATTTTTCTTACTCTGTGGTCCATAACTATGAAAATTGATAAAGTTGTGAGTAATTTCTTATGGGATGATGATCAAAATAAGAAAAGAATTCACAATATTGGTTGGACATTGACTTGAAAACCAATGGAAAAAGGTGGTCTTGATATAAGAAGAACTAAGCAAGTGAATTCCTCTTTGCTAAAAAATTGGGGGCGGCATTTTGGTGTAGAGAAAGATGTAATTGAAGGAAGATTATAGTTGAGAATTTTGGTGAAACATTTACGAGTTGGGAAACTCTCCAACTCAAAGGATCAAAAGGTGGTAGCTTGTGGTTTAATATCTATAAAGAGCGTGAAGATTTCAACAAAAGTATTAGATTTAATATTGGAACAGGCAAGGAAACTAGATTTTGGGAAGAATCTTGTCTTGCTGAAGGAAGATTACGTGATATGTTTCCTTTGGCTTATGAAGCTTCAAGGACCAAAGAGTTTGTGGTGGTTAGTATGTATTTAGAGCGGAATAAGGTGGGGGTTTATGTCTAAGCAAATATACTCTCAAACCATTTCAAGTAAAGTATTATCCATATCAAATCTTCCTTTCTTCTATTTGCATTCAAGAAGGTGTTATGGATACCCGAATTTGGGTTGGAAGTGATAGTGGTCAATATACGATTAAGAGCGGAATTAGAGACAACGAGGATCAAGGTGAGCCGTATTATCCAACCAATATTGTTTGGGGCCATGAATACCCTCACAAAATCAATTTCTTTCTTTGGCTTCTTTTTCATGATCGGGTAATGACGACGGATAAACTTTTAAGAAGATGTATGTATGTCTCTAGTGTTTGTTATTTTTGTGAGGAGGACGATAGTTCGCACTTGTTTTATGGTTGTTGGAGAATCCGAAGAATATGGGATTACTTTGTTTGAAGGGTACCACTTTCGATGGTCATATGACCCTCATGTCAGGTCATATGACCCTCATGTCACTACGTATATGAAGGCTTGGAAGTTTAGTTGGGGAGATGAAAGACTTAATCGAATATGAAATAACATCCCGGTTATTATATAGTGGTGTATAAGGAAAGAGCGAAATCAAGAATCTTCGATAACAAAAAGGAAATTTTGGCAAGACTTATTAGAGATATCAAATTACAAACATTCTTTTGGGACGAGCCGAACACAAAAATGTTAGCTTACGACAAACATGTCTATGGTGATTCCCCTATTTTTCTCCGGTTGCAATCTTTGGATTAAGATACCCCTATTAAATGTCTTTTTATAATGAATTTTTATTTGACCGAAATAAATAAATAATATCTTCGTGGAATCATTCCGGATGAAGCCGCCTCATGCGGGTCGTGGTCCTCCTCCTAGATGTCATAAGACACATAACATTGTTATAATTATAATTTTTTTTGCTAAGTGTCGAATTATAATTATAATTTTTTCGAGCCTTGTTATAATTATAATTAAGTGTCGAATTTTAAACTCTTTTTTCTGGAAAATAACTGAACTGTTGAACATGTTGAAGCCGCCTCATGCGGATCGTGGTCCTCCTAGATGTCACAAAGCTCGTAACATTATTGTTATCAAGTGTTGGATTTTTAACTCTTTTTTTTTTTTGGAAAATAAATAAACTCTCGAGGAACCAACTCTTAAACATGTCGTCTTTTATGAAGCCTCTGTTTTCTTTCACGTCCAGGAAACGTACAAAGTTACTTCCACTTGTAAATAGTGTTATGAAGTCCCGAACGTCAGAAATGAATCTTTGAAGAACAACCCTAAGTAGTCTCGTATACTCATACTCAAAATAAGTATATTCGTCAGGAACTCCTTCAGTTGGTATCAAGAAAAGCTCTGATAGAGAAATCGAAAATTCTTGGAGCTCTTAATATCTTTCTTTTCTCATAAGAAAACCCATGTTTTTATTTTTCAGTCTTCTCAAATTTTCCAAGTGCTATAGATATGTTGTCTACAGACAAAGTATTTAAATCCCTGTTTCTAAAATGGTTTCTTGTAATGTTTGCACTTCTAGCTTCATTTGCATCAATTCTTTCCTTCACTGATGTTTCAGACCAATTTCATTTGCTTAGATTCAAATACTTAGTAGATAGTTGTGTACACATATATCTCACTATCGGACACGTGCATACAGAAAGGTACGTGGAAAGCATGCAAGCCAAAACAGCAAAGCATGATGCGTCACGAAGCACCAAATAAACCCCTAGGAGTTGCTTTATCTCATCCCCAGAAGAGGGGCCAAGATCAACGGTGGAGAGGAAGTTAGCTGACACGGACTGACAGGGGCAGAAGACACTTGTCTGACACGAGCAGACCCCTCAACTACCCGCATTAAACACTCTGAGCAGTGCACGTGTCGACCAACCTGTGGAACGAGCGAAGATGCCTCCGCGGGATCAAGGGGGAAACGCAGACCTCCGCGTGATGGATGCAAGGACACGAGAAGATAAGGTTCCAACGGTCTTCAGAGATGGATCCCACGTTCCAACCTTATAAATACCCAATCTCCACAAAGAGGAAGGGGGAGAAAAAACATCAGGAGAGAAGGAGAGAGAGAGAGAGAGGATAGTAAGGGTAAGTTAATCCCATAGTGGAGAGAAATATGTAAAACCCAAAGTCATTCAGCTATTCATGTAACTGGGAATAATATAGTAGAACAACAAACCCCGTGGATGTAGGCCTTAGTGCTGAACCACGTAAACCTTGGTCTTATTTACATTTCAGCACTTTACATTCATTTAGCTCCGCACGTATTTGCTTATATGTTTTGTTTTCCTTTAATACTTGTATCCCATGCATGATTGCCACGCACGGGGAAGTAGGAGGAGGCTATGATAAACCCGAAGGTTTTGAGCCAATGAATCCACGTCAGGGTATCATCATCGTAATCTCTTTAGACGTTAACGATTGATTGTGGGCATTCGGACTCCCGCGTAGTTCTTGTGTCCACAATTTGGCGCTAGAAACAGGGACTTCGTCCCGGTAAAAGATTTATCTTGTCCTGTGATTGCTCCGATTTTATCAGCTCGGACCGTATAGATCATTCGTCAACTGTATTATGTTCAAAAACCCACCTTTTGCCTTCGATAAGAGTTATTGTTCCAAGCAAGGGTTATT
>NC_039366.1:163609698-163616841 GCF_003573695.1 Papaver somniferum | reverse complement strand
CCTTTAATAAAACTTTAACCCATATTTTATATCCGTCGGATTTACTATAGTTTTTTTTTATATACTAAGGATCGCATGTCCCATATTTTATAGTCTGCGGGTATTAATTCCCTCTTGAAAAGTTGTATTTCGCCAACTAACCCGCTTCACGCGGATATTCCCGTTTCTGTTTGAAATAATTTATACAGAGAACGTGTTGTGAGTAAAGAAGGCAAGTTTACGCGAAATTTCGTCATCAACAAAAGGGCACGTGATGGAGAAGACGCAGGAAGCAGGAAAGTCCAAAGCTTTGTCAAAAGAAACACCCCGGACAACCCCGATCATCACCCGAAGCAAACAGAAAGGAGATAAAACTAAAATGACCAATCGAAGGCAGGATACCGCAGAAATCACTTCACCCATGAACGCTAATTCTGTTGCAGTGGCGGCTCTCAGAGCAGCAACGATAAAATACGGGGAAACTGCGGTAGTCCTGAAGGCTGCGGAGGCTAGCAATACCTTCGCCATGAGTCAACTTAACCAACCAAGGGAAAGGGTGGATGAATCCAGAACATTCCAACCCGCGCATCTGCTAACCTTTGGAATGCCGCTAACAAATAACCAGAATCAAACCATACCGGCGGCTCTGGCACCGCAGAGGGGCGCTCAATCCAAATTGGAAACACCAGCAACAGAAGCTGAACCCCTTCCACCTTTAGTGCAGACCATGGAGGAGGGCGGCGCCACGGCTGTAGCGGCACGCGCGGGGACTCCCAATCAGGGGTCCAACCAATCACACCAACTAATGGCTGAGCTCGAGGAACTGAGGAGGAACCAACAGGTTTACGCAGAAGCTGTAGCTCTGTAGGCCAGAGAAAATCAAGATTTAAAGGAGCGGATTGCTCTAAGCACAAAGACCAGCCAACAACTTGATGAAGCAAGCTCCAAAGCACCAGAGCCAAACCAAGACTGTAGAGTCGTCCTAGCGGCTAATGAGGACGCGACAAGGAGACGTAGCGTATCCGACCCGGATTATGACGTTGGAGAGTCAGACGGAAATGAGCTGAAGAATTTAGAGCACCAACGCGCAATGGAGGAACTACGGGATGAGATGATGGCAGAGATCAGGCAATTGAAAAATAAACAAGGTGGGGGAAGGTTAGAAGAGGTCATGAGAGAATCTAACTCCACGCCCCTAACGCATCGCTTGGCCAACACCCCTATTCCCCTGAAATGCCCTGTCCCGACGTTCGAATGCTATGATGGGTCCAGCGACCCTGCTGCACATGTTCGGTACTACAACCGTGTCTTAGCTAGATGGGGACAGAACGACGCCGTACTCTGTAGATACTTCCCGTCAAGCTTGAAGGGATCGGCGTTATCATGGTTTGATAATCTGCCACCAAACTCCATACACTCATACGACCAACTTGCGGAGAAATTCTTAAGAACATACATGTACAACAAGACTGTAAACACCGGGATGGATAAGCTCTTTTCATTAGCAATCGGCTACAAGGAAACCACGAGGGAATACACGAACAGATGGCATAGGATCTGCCAAGCCATAGGAAGCGTGGACCCAGTGGTAAGCATCAATTGCTATAAATGGGGCTTAGACCGAATGAGTCCCCTATTTGTTGAAATTCACGGGAACGTGCCCAAGACAGAAGGCGATCTCCGAATAATTATCGAGAAGCACGCTCGACTTGAAGAAATTCAACGGGAAAACCCGAGGGCATATCCGCAGAGGTCTCATCGCACCAATTCAGCAGATAAACCAATGGGGCCAAAAGGGGTTTCTCAGATGAGAGACCTCACGAAGATAGAAAGGAACGGAGGGATGAACGAAGAACAGGCGACCGAAAATTCGAAGATCAAGTTTACACGAAACTCAACGCTAGCTATGCTCGTATCCTACGAGAGATCAAAGGGAGGGAAAACTTAGAATGGCCATGGTCTAAGGGAAAGCAACCCCCGAGATCCGAGAAGTCTAAAGATTACTGTGAGTATCACTGTTTCAACGGACACCAGACCGAAAAATGCAAGAACCTTAAAATAATGATCCAAAAATTAATTGATGCGGGAGAGCTCAAACATTACATACGGAAGGAGGTCACCGAGGACAGATCCAAACGAACCAAACCAGTCCAACTTCCGGAAGAAAACCGAACAATCAACTCCATCTCGTGTTCCGAAGCCACAAGACCCTCACTCACAGCACAGATTGGAAAAAGGTTACGGAAGCAATTCGAAGATCGCTGCGAGTTATATAAGGTCGATGGGATAACAGTGGACGAGCATGAAAAATGGATGGAATTTCCTGTCATCTTCGATACCGAGGATATCGAAGAAGATATGGAAGACCATAACGATCCCTTGGTCCTAACATTACCAATAGCTGGATGTAACCTCAAAAAGATCCTCATAGACGGGGGAAGCTCTGTGAATGTCCTATTCTATGATGCATTCAAGCGGATGAAGCTCCATGATGAACAATTGATGACCTCTTATCACACCATCTACGGATTCAATGGAGCGGCCACGAAGCCCTTGGGAGACATTGTGTTACAGTTTAACGCAGGGCCCATGAAGCTGGATACCCGATTCAGTGTGGTGGATACCCCTTCCCCCTACAATGCCATTATTGGACGACAATGGGTACACAAGCTCAAAGGAGTTGCGGCAACATACCACCAGTACCTCAGATTTCCAACACCTGAGGGAATCATGGATATCAAGGGAGATCGAATCGCTACACGAGAATGCCAGGCCACTCAGGATCATATCAACAATGAACAAGAAGAACAGCGAAAAATCCGAAGAGTAAGAAATCAAGAAACCACGAAAGAGAAAGCCGTAGACCTATTCCTTAAGGAAACCACAGGAAAAGGCTTGACGAAAGAGGGTAATGTCCGAGGCTCGGAAACAAGTACCTCAACAATCAACAAAGAGCAGAAACACGCCAAATAGCAATTAAAGAGCGCCCCAGTCTTCGGAAACCCAAAGCCTATGTTCACACCAGTGGAACCCACAAAGGAAATCAACATAGGAACGGAAGAAGACCCGAAGATGGTCAAAATTGGGACCATCATGGGCGAAGGGAGAGAACAGTCCTTAACCAAATTACTTAAGGAATATGCGGATGTGTTCGCCTGGAAGTTAGGAGATATGCCGGGGATTGACCCAAATGATATCCATTATGGTGACGCAGGGAATCATAGCGGTATGAGATCACTAGCTGACAAGGCAAAAACGCAAGGATATTACTGGCCGACCATGATACAAGATGCTGCGAGGATGTCCCGACGATGCGAATAATGTCAGCGCTTCGCGAGAAAAATCCACGCACCGGCAACAATGTTAAATTCTGTCGATAGCCCGTGGCCATTTGCAAAATGGGGAGTAGACATCGTCGGGCCTTTCATCGAAGGATCAAGGAAGAGACGATTTTTGATAGTAGCCACGGACTACTTCAGTAAATGGGTGGAGGCTAAGGCCTTGGCCAGGATCAGAGACGCGGATGTCTTCACTTTCATATTCCAGAACATCATTTGCAGATTTGGTATACCTGCTGAAATTGTATCTGATAACGGCAAGCAATTACAGGGAAAAAATATAGACATGCTCTTCGACACCTTCAAAATAAGAAAAAACAAGTCCACCCCCTTATACCCTCAAAGCAACGGACAAGCGGAAGCTACCAACAAGACCCTCGCCCTTATACTCAAAAAACAATTAGACGAGCATAAGGGAAGATGGTGCGAACAACTGCACAATGTCTTATGGGCATACAGGACAACACGAAGGTCCGCTACCGGGGAATCCCTGTTTCTTCTTACTTATGGAGCTGAAGCAGTCATACCTACGGAAATCCTCATGCCAACCACGAAGACCGAAGCCTGGGAGAAAAACCTCACAACAGATATGATGTTAGAAAGGTTGGACGACTTGGAAGGAAGAAGGGAAGTAGCATTGCAAAAGATGGAAAATTATCAACGAAGACTAGCAAGGGAGTACAACAAAAAGGTAAAGCTACGAAATTTTGTAGAGGGACAGTATGTGTTGAGAACAATCCCACGATATCAGCAAGAAAAGAAATGGGGAAAGTTAGCACCTACATGGGGAGGACCGTTTATGATCCACGACATTGCGGGTAATGGTTCCTACTACCTTCGTAACCTAAAAGGTGAGGTCCTCCGGCATCCTTGGAATGCTAAATGGCTCAAACCATACTTCCCATAGAAGCAACGCAGATTTCAATCTGCTGGGAGTGTACCAGAAGAAGAAAGGAGCCTAACCGCCCCACATGTTTCTATCTCTGGAAGAGGAATTGCAGACCTCAACTTATAAATCAAACAAGCTTTCAAATTATCAAGTCAGTGGAATCTACCTACAATATTGGGGAAAGTAGTTAATCTACAATCTCTCAGGGCTCCCCCATCAGTGTCCATAAGTGTAGGACCGGGGGGAAGGCACCCAGCAGAAAGAGATACCCAACCAATCTTAAGGCAACGGGTCGACGGAATGGGTGCGTACATATTTTACACTCTATATCCTAGAACGTTGCCCCGGCCCCCACCGTCTGGGAATCCTCTGGCCCATGATTTGCCAGCGGGGTGACAGGTCTCAAGACGATCACGAAGGTACCTTCCTTCAATATCGCACTCAAAAACACTTAACAACTTTTGTTTTGATTTTTCACAAACTTAAAATACAAACACTTAAAAACAACATTGTAGGTATATCAAGAAGAGGATTCATTTCATAAAGGGTGATTACAAGAAGTGAACGGCCAAAGCCAAGGATACACAATCAAAAAACATCCTTGTTACATGGTTACAAAAAATATAATTATGCCGCGGACCCTACAGAACGCTGCGATCTCTACCTAGTTGGCGGTCCCGTCGTCAGGATTATTCCGAAGACTTGATGGGACGCTCCCACCAGAAGAGGGGCCCGAGGAGCTGGGAAATGCAGCAGGAACGGGACGACGAGGATAGTTCTTCACGAGACCATGTTCATTCCTTAGGCCAAGTTCTATCCTCTCCAGCATCTTGTTCGTCTCCTCAGCCAATTGACAACGAGCCTTATGTTTAATAACTGTTGTCCGCTGCTGGGCTTGGGATAATAACGAAGATAGCCGATTCACTTCTCTGGAAGCAGCACCAACGGCCTCCTCGCGGGTGGCTGCTAAATTCTTGAAGTGATTGGTTTGTTCCTCTTGCTGTGCTAAGGAAGATTGAGCCTTTTCAAGTTTTTCATTTGTGACGCGAAGGCGTCCCTCGAGCTCTGAAAAAGACAACACCACGGAGTTAGCGTAGAAAAAAAACAAGATCACACTCGATGAATTGGGATTATACCTTCGACACAAGCCGAAGCCTCTTCATACTCATTAACAACCGCATCTCGCGCTTCATCAAGATGATCATATTCCGCGGATAATTTCTTATAGTCTAGTTGAAGGTTGGTGAGAGTAAATTGACAGGCATCTAATTCTACCTGCTTCATCGAGTCCATATGACGAAGGTGGTCGACCTCTTTATTTATCTCTGAGACCCCTTTGCTGAGTCTGTACATGCACACTTCTAGATTCCTCTCAGACTCAGCATGACGAGCTACGTCGGCACGAGACGCGGAAAGAGCATTGCTGAGAGCGTAGACTTCAGCACGAGCATCATCTCTTTCTCTGGCAAGACAGAGCATATTATCCTGGACCCCTGAAAGAGGAATGGATCGAGCCGTCTGTAATTCTTCTTCCAACAGCTGAATCCTAGATTCCAACAAGGAAGTGCGCTCACGGGCTTCCCGCAGATTATCACGGGTCCACAGCAGTGTGCCATTAAATAAAGCACGATCATGGTTGTACAGATTTTGCATGTCGACCATCTGAACATGCCGCGCGCGCCATACCTCAGCCCGAGCATCCCATTTCTTAGCTTCACTCTTAATTTTCTCAACCAAATCTCTAATACGAGATTTTTGCCGAGGGACAATATGTGTTGAGAACAATCCCACGGTATCAGCAAGAAAAGAAATGGGGAAAGTTAGCACCTACATGGGGAGGACCTTTCATGATCCACGACATTGCGGGTAATGGTTCCTACTACCTTCGTAATCTAAAAGGTGAGGTCCTCCGGCATCCTTGGAATGCTAAATGGCTCAAACCATACTTCCCATAGAAGCAACGCAGATCTGAATCTGCTTGGAGTGTACCAGAAGAAGAAGGGAGCCTGACCGCTCCACATGTTTCTATCTCTGGAAGAGGAATTGCAGACCTTAACTTATCAATCAAACAAGCTTTCAAATTATCAAGTCAGTGGAATCTACCTACAATATTGGGGAAAGTAGTTAATCTACAATCTCTCAGGGCTCCCCCATCAGTGTCCATAAGTGTAGGACCGGGGGGAAGGCACCCAGCAGAAAGAGATACCCAACCAATCTTAAGGCAACGGGTCGACGGAATGGGTGCGTACATATTTTACACTCTATATCCTAGAACGTTGCCCCGGCCCCCACCGTCTGGGAATCCTCTGGCCCAGGATTTGCCAGCGGGGTGACAGGTCTCAAGACGATCACGAAGGTACCTTCCTTCAGTATCGCACTCAAAAACACTTAACAACTTTTGTTTTGATTTTTCACAAACTTAAAATACAAACACTTAAAAACAACATTGTAGGTATATCAAGAAGAGGATTCATTTCATAAAGGGTGATTACAAGAAGTGAACGGCCAAAGACAAGGATACACAATCAAAAAACATCCTTGTTACATGGTTACAAAAAATATAATTATGCCGCGGACCCTACAGAACGCTGCGATCTCTACCTAGTTGGCGGTCCCGTCGTCAGGATTATTCCGAAGACTTGATGGGACGCTCCCACCAGAAGAGGGGCCCGAGGAGCTGGGCAATGCAGCAGGAACGGGACGACGAGGATAGTTCTTCACGAGACCATGTTCATTCCTTAGGCCAAGTTCTATCCTCTCCAGCATCTTGTTCGTCTCCTCAGCCAATTGACAACGAGCCTTATGTTTAATAACTGCTGTCCGCTGTTGGGCTTGGGATAATAACGAAGATAGCCGATTCACTTCTCTGGAAGCAGCACCAACGGCCTCCTCGCGGGTGGCTGCTAAATTCTTGAAGTGATTGGTTTGTTCCTCTTG
>NC_039366.1:163597332-163609612 GCF_003573695.1 Papaver somniferum | reverse complement strand
ATACCTTCGACACAAGCCGAAGCCTCTTCATACTCATTAACAACCGCATCTCGCGCTTCATCAAGATGATCATATTCCGCGGATAATTTCTTATAGTCTACTTGAAGGTTGGTGAGAGTAAATTGACAGGCATCTAATTCTACCTGCTTCATCGAGTCCATATGACGAAGGTGGTCGACCTCTTTATTTATCTCTGAGACCCCTTTGCTGAGTCTGTACATGCACACTTCAAGATTCCTCTCAGACTCAGCAAGACGAGCTACATCGGCACGAGACGCGGAAAGAGCATTGCTGAGAGCGTAGACTTCAGCACGAGCATCATCTCGTTCCCTGGCAAGACCGAGCATATTATCTTGGACCCCCGAAAGAGACATGGATTGCGCCGTCTGTAATTCTTTTTCCAATAGCTGAATCCTAGATTCCAACAAGGAAGTACGCTCACGGGCTTCCCGCAGATTATCACTGGTCCACAGCAATGTGCCATTAAATAAGGCCCGATCATGGTTGTACAGATTTTGCATGTCGACCATCTGAACATGCCGCGCGCGCCATACCTCAGCCCGAGCATCCCATTTCTTAGCCTCACTCTTAATCTTCTCAACCAAATCTCTAATACGAGATTTTTGCCGAGCTCTTTCGTTCTGAAGCCATATCAGCTCGGGGATGCCACCCACTGGACATAGGGTGGGGAGACTAAGACAGAACAACTAAGAGATAAAAGAATGACGACATACGGCGAGGGAAAAGAACCAAACCTGTGATAGTGGAAACTTGGCTACGAGTTTGCTCTAACTCAGCGCGCACTGCAATAAGTTCTGAACGAAGATCAGCCTCTGCTTCACCCAGCTTTTCTTTCTCCTTAAGACTTTTCTTCAGCTCTTCTATCTCCACCTCAGCCGCAGATAATTCCTTTTCCCGGTGACGAAGCTTAGCCTCGAGCTTCAGAGATTTCGCTTTAAAGAACTGATACAGCACGTGGTTGCAATGCTCGCTCCTCATCATCTACACATCAAGATGACAAAACATTATTCAACCGAAGCATCCGATTCTCACGAACAAGCATGTACGAAAATTTACCTCCAACACACACTGCTGCGGGAAGCCATATTGATACCCGTCGGCAATAGCCATCATATCGGCAACAGAAGTAGGAGGCTCCGGTACGAGGGTAGCTTCGGGAACAGTCAACCTTTTTCCCCAGGCTTCAGACACCTGCGCCTTCGAAGACATCTCCATCATGCGACGGGTATACGCGGTTGATTCCTTTTCCCCAACAACCACAGGAGCGGGATGAGAAACAAACAGAAGATTCTTCTCCTTAAACCAACTCATGATGGCGTCCTCACCCTCAGACATCGGCGACTGGGGAAGACTATCGGCGGGCGCGTCAACAACAGATTTTCCTTTCTCTGACTCGACCCCCTCAGCATGAATGTTGGCATGCTCCTCCGCGCCTACATGCACAGCAGGCTCCTCCGCACCAACACTTCCTACAGTAGCATCCCCATTACCATCACCACCAAGAACATCCCAATTATCATTAGGGGAAAGCAAAGAGAAGTCCTCGGGAAAATCGAGGGCTTCGTCAAAGAACTCCCCCGTGGAATACATCCGATCGAAAGAAAATTCTTGAGAAGTGGGAAGGGTATCCGCGACATCGCCAGCAGGGACGGAAACATCCCCGATGACAACATCATCCGCCACCACATCTTTGTTCCTTCCTTCATCACCAGCGTGACCTGCGAAGACCTCTTCTTCGACATTGATAGGGGAGGTACCAATACGTTCCTCCCCATCTGTAATCTCGTCCTCAGCAAACTCTTCATTCACTGGACTGGTAACTTCTTCTTGGGCCTCGACCTCGCCCATCACCGTAGTAGAAGACTGCTTCGGCCTAATCTTTTTCTTCTTCAATACCTGAAACCGAAACCACAAAAGGAATTATTCTTCCCGTCGGATGGAAGTTATAAAAACGAAGCGCAGCTAGAATCTGCGTACCTGAGCAGCTGAAATATTCTTCGGTGGGGGTATTGCACCGGAACCATCCTCCTCGTCTCCCTCTACGACATCCAGGGCATAAGGAAAATTCATGCCCGCAAAGTTCAGACGCCAGGGGTAGAAATCTCCATAGAGAACAGGAGGAGATTCGCGCGGCTTACTATTCTCGGTGGGCCGCCATCCACGGGGACCAGGAATCCAACCGTAATCCCACGGACCAACTATCTCAATAACAGTGGCGTGCCACTCGTAGTCATGATCGCGCTTGATCCTTTCTCGTGCAGGAAAGAGTTTCCGACGACTAGACGCCTCCGTGCCAGGAACATACTTCAGCTTGGCATCGCTGACCTCATTTAACAGACGAATCTCGCCTCGAGGAGCAGGGAGATTCCGAAGGCTGACACTCCACGGCTTGCGATTCCTACTATTGACGTAATCACCGAAGGAGTTATTGAAATTCTCAGGAGTGTACCATTCCTTCTCCAAGGGATTGGGGACGTAGCAAGTCATCGACGTCTCCCCCTTACTCCGCAGATAGCATTCCTTCAGGGCGCGAAGATAATTTCCCGATAGTTGGGATACAGAACGGCTATGAGTATTGGTGGAAGAACCCTCACGACTAGCGAGCACGTCGTAGTAAAAGGAATCACCCGATTTGTACAAAGGCAGCATCAGACCAGCCTCGAAGGCCCCAACCGTCGTTAACAAATGAAATTCATCGAATTCGTACTTGGAGATAAGCTCATACGTAATATCATCCTCGGGGGCATAGAAACGAACACCGAAGGCTTGAAGCTCATGCTTTTCCTTGAATATTTCAAGATCGATATGCTTGAAGGTTACTTTTTTCCTGCTAACAGAGACACTGCGTATCAAGGGAGCAGCCTCTTCCTCCTCGGCGGGGCCGGACGAACTAACAAACGCTTCAGACGCTTTTCTCTTCACAGGGGGATTCTTTGAAGATTCACCCCTAGGAGATACGCCCTTTGTATTCTTCCCTTTAAAAGTTGTAGAAGACCGTAGATGATGCTCGGGCACTAACGAACGTAAAGGAGGAACGTCAAAAGCAACAGCGCGGGGCGGAGCCTGCGTACTCCTAGTATCTTCACGAGGAAGCACCATTGAGTGATTAAAAACTCTTCGTGAACCAGACGGAATTATCGAAGGAATCTCTTCCCGAGAGGACGAAGCTTTCGCTCCAGAAGAAACTCGACTCCGACGAACATCATCTTGAGACTCTCGACGCTGAGGAGATCTCGACAACCTAGAATCAGGAGTCTCATAAGTAGGCCGCGGACGGTCAGACATGGCTGCGGAAAGAATAAAATCAAGAACAAGTTACACACGATAACCAAAAATCAAAAAACACATCCATAGCAATACAACAACGATAACATAGCAACCCTAAAATTAGGATACATGCTCAATATTTCACCCTCGAAGTAATGGCTTCCTTAATTTAAGATGAAGAACAGGGGCAAACTAGTATGCAAGCATCAGAAAAAGTTCTTCATCACAAACAAGGAACAACAGTAGCAGAAAATTCACAAATCAACACGGCATAAAACAGTGAAATAAAGAAAAGAAAAAATCACCGGCAAAAACAGCAAGTACAAGAAACGAACAGGGGAAGATCACAGGTGCAATGAAGGGAGAATTGAAGATCACAGGTGCAACGAAGGGAGAATTTAAGATCACAGGTGCAATAAAGACTGACAGAATTTAAGATCACAGGTGCAATGAAGACTGACAAAGAATTTAAGGTCACAGGTTCAATGAAGGCAGGCAAGAAATTTAAAGGAAGAATGAACTGAGAGAGTGGTTAGGAAGAATGAAATTAAATTTCCTCTCTATCCTTAAAATACCCGAAAGAAAAGAGGAAATTAAGGGAGAAATAGGAAAACGTGCCCGTTACATAAGCAGTTAATGCACGAATAAAAGACGTGCCCAAGTATCTAGGAGAAGTTATTAGGAGTGAGAAGAATGTGCGACGATAGTTTTTCTTCAAGGCACCCATTAGCCATTTAAGCCCGAAGAAAAGGGGCAAATTGTGTACACATATATCTCACTATCGGACACGTGCATACAAAAAGGTACGTGGAAAGCATGCAAGCCAAAACAGCAAAGCATGATGCGTCACGAAGCACCAAATAAACCCCTAGGAGTTGCTTTATCTCATCCCCAGAAGAGGGGCCAAGATCAACGGTGGAGAGGAAGTTAGCTGACACGGACTGACAGGGGCAGAAGACACTTGTCTGACACGAGCAGACCCCTCAACTACCCGCATTAAACACTCTGAGCAGTGCACGTGTCGACCAACCTGTGGAACGAGCGAAGATGCCTCCGCGGGATCGAGGGGGAAACGCAGACCTCCGCGTGATGGACGCAAGGACACGAGAAGATAAGGTTCCAACGGTCTTCAGAGATGGGTCCCACGTTCCAACCTTATAAATACCCAATCTCCACAAAGAGGAAGGGGGAGAAAAAACATCAGGAGAGAAGGAGAGAGAGAGAGAGAGAGAGGATAGTAAGGGTAAGTTAATCCCATAGTGGAGAGAAATATGTAAAACCCAAAGTCATTCAGCTATTCATGTAACTGGGAATAATATAGTAGAACAACAAACCCCGTGGATGTAGGCCTTAGTGCTGAACCACGTAAACCTTGGTCTTATTTACATTTCAGCACTTTACATTCATTTAGCTCCGCACGTATTTGTTTATATGTTTTGTTTTCCTTTAATACTTGTATCCCATGCATGATTGCCACGCACGGGGAAGTAGGAGGAGGCTATGATAAACCCGAAGGTTTTGAGCCAATGAATCCACGTCAGGGTATCATCATCGTAATCTCTTTAGACGTTAACGATTGATTGTGGGCATTCGGACTCCCGCGTAGTTCTTGTGTCCACAATAGTTATAAGGTAATTGAAAACTCCCAGACTACAAAACAACAACAACAAGAAGAAGATTTATCAATCAAATTGAAAGAACAAGAAGAAGATATATTGTTCAAAAAGGAACAAGCGGATGAAGATTTATTCTTCAAAAGAAAACAAGAGGAAGAAGGTTACACCGGCAAGACAAACATCTCACACATTTTATTCGGAATCGGTGGGTCAGTAAGTACATGGAAGAAACGTCGTCATTACACCGAGTTATGGTGGAAACCAAACATAACTCGTGGATTTGTATGGTTAGATGAGAAACCCAATACGTGGTTCGTAACATCTCCACCATACAAAGTATCCGAAAATGCGGATACAAAATCAGCTGTTCGAATCGCTAGAATCGTTTTAGAAAGTTTTAAACTCGGGCTCAAGAGTGTAAGATGGTTCGTATTAGGAGAAGATGATACAGTATTCTTCCCTGATAATCTAGTAAGTGTTCTATCAAAGTATGATCATAATAAAATGTACTATATTGGTGATAATTCAGAAAGTGTCGAACAAGATGTTTCCCACTCGTATAATATGGCATATGGTGGTGGTGGTTTTGCTATTAGTTATAGATTGGCGTTTGAGTTAGCTCAGAAGTTAGATGACTGCATTAGTCGCTACTCATATATGCATGGTTCTGATGAGAGAATATCTGCTTGTGTAGCTGATATCGGGGTTCCTCTTACTAAAGAAGTTGGTTTCCATCAGGTACACATTTTTCCTTGCATTTTTTTAATCTTCCTTTTTTTCTCTTTATTTGTTGGCCAACTTTGCTATAAAGTATACTGATTGTTTCCACAAGTGCCATCTCGGGGCCACTACCCATTAAGCATTGAATTTGATAGAACCCACTCGTGTATTAGTGAGAGCATTTCGTATTTAGGTTTGAGGGAGGATCCACATTCTTTGATGAACACTATCATATATATATGATTTGCGTCATTTTTTGTTCAAAATCTAAACGACAATGAATTTAAATCTAGTATTTTGATGGCATGTACCTCCATAAGACTCTAAATTCCTATCAAAAATGAGCGCAATTCAAGATGCCAAACCACATCATTTACCGATCTTAATTTTAACCATCAACTTTTAACGGTTGATATTCAAAGAGGTAGATGGTCTTTTTATACGTCTCGAATTATACTCATTTTTTTGTAGAAATGTAGAGCCTTATAAAAAAAAACGTATCATCTAAATATTAGACATGAATTCATTGTCATATGGATTATACGTAAAAAAAAAATGGCACATATCATGTATAATAGAGTTCATCTAAGAGTGTCCACATATCTCTCTTTAGGTTTCACCATTTTGTTTGGTTTACCTTTCCTATTCATGCACCTTTTGAGGGGAAAGTAAAAGTTAGTGATAATTCTTATTTCGAAGAGAAGAAAAGTTGCTGCTAATTTTGTCGGTAACATACCAACTTATAGGTAGACAGTTATTCTTTTTTCTACCCACCACTTTCCCTACTCCCGTGGAGGCCGTTGCCTGTCATGCTATTAGTGTTGTAAACATTTCGCGCTGGGTAGCACGGACGTGCATAAAATGTCACGTGTCCGCGTCAGATCGTATCCGATATCTGGACGTGCACATCTTTAAGATAGACACATAGGTGACATCTGATGCACACGTGACACACTAATTAATATAAACGTATACTAAAAGTACCCGAATCTTTTGTAAATATATAGGCTCGTTAATGTATATGCTTATTCTTATATAAATCTGTTACTCCCTCTGTTCCATTTTAGATGATGTTTTAGGATTATTTTTTTGTTTCAAAAATATTTGAAGGTTTTCATATTTTTCCAAAAAACTTCCAACTACACCCTTATATTTTGTCTTGAAATCATAAGTTTATTTTTAAATGCTCTAACAGTAATTAATGCTAGAAGACTTTTTTTAAGGGTATTGGTGGAAAATTTTCATATCTCTCTTCATTTCTTAATCTGCGTGAAAACTCCAAAAACATCATTTAAAATGAAACGGAGGGAGTATTTAGCAATAATCTATTAGTATTGTTGAGAAATTACCTCCCTAATATATACATTTTAGTGAAAGATATTATAATCTTCTAAGCAAAAAAAAGGAAAGATATTATAATCTCATAATGCGTTCACGTCCAAGTTTATTGAAAAATTGTTTATGTCCACATTCGGGTCACGTCGTGTCCGCATCAGGGCAACCCAGATTTCGTGTCTAATGCAACACCATGCACTGGTAGCCCCATTTTCCATCCCGCTTTGCATAAAGTAGTTAAATTGATATCACAAAATTGGTTAAAAAGACCAAAATCAACAATTCCTGAATGAAATGCACAGTTAGATTTTGATACTGTTTAAATTAACGAAAATGTAAAAATAGGCAGGATGTAACCAGTTTCATCGTGCCCATTTTCAAATATTTTTTTCTTGTTTTTAATTTACACAAGATGCATCCAGTTTCATCCTTACTATTTTTTAAATTTAAGCTAGGATGAAAACCAGTTCATCCTTACTATTTTGTTTTTTGGCTATTTCACCCAAACTATTTTTTACTCGTCCATTTGAACCATGATTTAAAAATATTTGGACAAATGACACATTTTCCGAATTGATATTGCAGCTTGATATCCGAGGTGATCCGTACGGATTGTTGGCGGCACATCCATTGGCGCCTCTAGTATCTCTACACCATCTAGATGATGTGGAACCGTTATTCCCGAAAATGAGACAGTTGGATTCCGTTAAGATGTTGATGGATAATGCATACAAAATGGATCCAGGTCGAACTTTACAACAAAGTGTTTGTTACGATTCGAAACGGGATTGGTCGATATCGGTCTCGTGGGGGTATACTGTACAAATATATCCTTATTTTTTATCCGCACAAGAGTTGTGCACTCCTTTACAAAGTTTTCGGACTTGGAGCACGCGGAGTGAAAAGTTGTTTACGTTTAATGTAAGGCCTGTTAATAGTGACCCATGTGAAGGCCCGTTTATCTTTTTCTTGGAAAAACTGGTCAAGGGTCGAAGGGAAACAGTTGGTACATATAAGAGTTACTTCGATCAAATTAGAATGAAATGTTATCGTCCAAAATATGCTGCTGCTATGAAAGTCAGCACAGCTGTGATATCTTCGTCCATAATGGATAATAACGAGTGGCTCAGGGTATGTATGCTCTCATCTTTGTCTCTTTTATTTTTCTTTGATTGATTGTTATTGTATATACCGTTTGGGAGGTTGTACAACATCACAACCACTCAGGCGATGGCGGCCTGGTCGTGGGAAATACCGTTCTTTAAATGGTTTTGAGATTGTCTATATCTTTGGAAATGAAACAGGGCCCACGGAGACAATGCTGTGAGATCCGGAATGGGAATTCGGCTGATGATAAGGAGAAGGTGATTCGGATGAAAATCAGAAAGTGCAATCCAGGGGAATCCTTCGCTCGCAGTTAGATTGTCATTTCATGGGCCTCTACTACTTACACCTGTAAAATGCTTTAGTGATTTATGGCTGGAGAAATCAAATTGAAGCTCGCATACGGAAGAAGTCTTGCTGGGGACTTGCATATTATGGCAACCATTTGGGTTCGTTCAACTAATCTCTAGGTAGGGGAGTGGAAGTAACCGACCCTACGGCATGGTCAGATGGCTGTATATACCACTCCCTTGGCTCCCCTGTCATTCTTTTCCCGATGATTTGGAACATTGGTTTTGGGCCACGTCCTTAATTCCTTATAAGGAGTTATTTTTTTGCTATTACGGGGTTTGAATCTTACTTCTCCAATGAGAGGGAGCATGCCAACCATCATACCACTTGATAGTTGGCACCCCTTATCATTCAAGATGGCCAACATAGAGTGTACTTGAACTAGAAATTAATTGCCAATTTCTAGGTTTATAATGAGAAACATTCCATTTGGGGATTCCACTAAATTCAAAAAATTTAGTAGAGCGTAATAATTTTTCCTGAATAATCTTGCGAAATTTAGAATAATCCTGTGAAATTCTGAGTAATCCTGAATAATTCTGCTATATTCTGCGATATTATTGCGAAATTCTGCAATATTATTCCATACAGTTTTGTAAAGTACTTGTGCGAGTATAACGCTTATGTGATGATTATGTTATGAAATGTGTATACGATGTTTATGCTATGAAATGCTTATGCAATGCTTTTATGATGCGAGTATGATGCTTGTATGATGAGAATGCTTATCTATTGCAATGTATAGCTAATGTTTGTGTTACTTAGCTCATTTTGCACGCTAAAATTGATGTAGCTTTAAATTGCCTCAATTCTCCAATTCTCTGGCTTTTTCTTTAGTGTATTCATTCCTCTTCGTGTAGTTATTGTTCCTCACAAGTTCTTACTTGTGTTTCATCTTTCGTCTTTCCTGCACTATTAGTATCTCATAACAGTATATGATCATAGTATCAAGTCTGCGGCATTTTCACTGCCTCAGTTTCATTTCCATATACATATTCGCAAGCTTATTTGCTTACATATAATCATTTTCGCAAGCTTATTTGCTTACTCATCTTCTTATGTGGTCTTATTTTTCCTTCCTAGTTAAAGGTCTTATTTTGCCACCTCTTGTCATTGCGACAAAATCGCAGGACGTCTTTACACTTTCATGTAAGGACCCATTGATCTTTCCTTAACTCTCTCTTTTATTTGAATTTTTTTTTGCGACAATATGACATGCCTAAATATTCTTGCGAACATAAAGCCCCATGACATTGTCGTCGTGCGACGAAATCGCAGGACGTCTTCGCACTTTCATGCGAAAACCCATTGATCTCGTTTTATCTTTCTCTTTAGTATTATTGCCTCTTCAGGATTGTCACACAAATATGACAAGCCTTAATACCCTTGCGAGTAAAAAGCCTCATGACATTTGCGTCTTAAGATACTTATCAGCTCCCTAATGGAGGGTGCCGCCCTTATCTCCCCCCTGGTTGCCCCTTCAAGGAGGCGTACCTCTACCATACAAGGTTGGCTCCTCCCATCCGGTCTTAACAACAACCAGTTGTTTTCGCAGCCTCTTATCCCTTTTACCTATAGGGTTTATGGTTACGAGACTGCACCCTAAGTGGGGTTTTCTTCGGGCCGAGTGCAGTATAATCCAAGACTTGTCAAAAATGGCAAGGTACGCTCCAGACGCCCCTGACACTCTTGACTCAACCGTGTACCTCGGCACCTTGGTCAGATTCTTCACTCCTTGGGAGAGTCCTTATTACCTTAGTCGCCCAACCTAAGTCATATGCTTAAGCTGAGAATCCAAGGTGCCTCTCCCGGATGGGCTTTATTGACCCCAAATCTCCATGACTCAGGTTCCAGTGGCGGTGTAGCCTTTCCCCGAGCCATGCAACAGGTACCCCCTTCTATGACGCACTTTAGGTCTTACATTTGCCTCTTGCGAAATAATCAAATTTCTTGCGAAGTAATTAAATTCCAACTATGTGAGAAAATAAGTTTAGATCTAGAAATCATAGTCATGATAATACAAGGGGTGTGTTGTAGGATTTCCTGCAACTACATGTAGCTCATCTCTGTTCCAACTTACCCTTTTTATGCTAAGGGTGCAAGGTCATGGTAGTGATGCATTTTGCACATCACTGGCTTCCAGTACTATCAGGGAATTGGTTATGCCCTGGACTTGTACTTAGGTCATTGTGGATCTATTTTTAGCTTCCTTACTTCTCTTCGGCATTGAGAAGCTGGATGCATACAGTGATTTTGCTATGTCAAGGGTGCATCATTCAGGCTCATGCCATCCTTGCCTTGCATCATCCTTGTGATACAAGTGGCTTATGCAAGCTTCCTTAGTTTGCATATTGGTTAGCTTCCTTACATGTCCATGCCCAGTTTGAAATTCATGCAAGTTATTAAATGGATCGATAGAAAGCATAAACATACAAAGAATAGTTTCAACTACCTCAGTATGGAAAGAATCATCTCTTACTTCGCATTTTCGAGCCAGGTGATATGAATTACTATTAGAGCATTGCTTCGTCAAACTCGTAAGTTTTTCTATCTCAAGCTTGTTGTAGATGTTAGTTGGATAAAACTATATCTAGATTTATAGTATACTAAAGTCAAGCCTTGAACTAGGATTAGAGTATGGTAGTTGAGTATTAGATATCACTGAATAACCCTTGAAGATTGAAGACTAAAGAACAAACAAAGACATTGAAGAACTTAATCGACAAAGAGGCATCTGAAGACTGACACGTCATATTTACAGCGTTACCATTTTATCTTTGCGAGACTACGTCGTATGATTTTAGTATATTAAATATTGCAAAGAAGAAGTTTTGAATCAAGCTTGTCTTGTTAAATATCTCAAAATATGAGTCACGCAATTGATGTTCGTAGAACCTTGAAAATCTTGGTTTACAACAATTTATTGTTCAAGAACTATTTATGTTTCAAGTTGATCATTTGGAAATTCCCCAAGCAATGATATTTCATATCTATGGAGATTGAGACATAGGGGTGGATTCAGGTGTGGGTTTGTGACGGACCGTAAAATTACGCCTCCGTAGCTGTGCCCAGCAGGACGAAACTCCCTGATGCTCTATTTGTGACGCAGTGAATAGGATGTGAAGCTTTACTTCTCACCAGGAAAATGCACGTTGTATTACTTTTCTAAAAATGTTTTAAAAGCATGACACTAAAAGCGTAGTTTCCATAAGTAGCATCTCCGTTCCTTCTTACCCTTGTTATGTTAAGGGTGCAAGGTCATAAAGGCTAATAGTGATGCACTTTACACATCACTGGATTCCATTACTGTCCGGGCATTGGTTATGCCATGTACTTATACTTAGGTCATTGCAGATCTATTTCCAGCTTCCTTACTTCGCTTCGGCATTGAGAAGATGGATGCATACAGTGATCTTGTTATGTCAAGGGTGCATCATCCAGGCTCTTGTCATCCTTTCTTTAATCCTTGTGATACAAATGGCTTATGCGAGCTTCACTAACTTGCACATTGGTTATATTCCTTCCATGTCCATGCCCAGTTTATAATTCATGCAAGTACTTGAATGGCTTGATAGGAAGCATAAACATACAAAGACTAGATTCAACTAACTCATTATGGAAAGAATCATCTCTTACTTCGCATTGTCGAGCCAGATTATATGAATTATGTCATAAACCGAGCTTCATGACAATTAGACCAGCAGGTTATTTTCGTAGTTTTCTTAGTAGTTGAGGGGTAGTTTAGGTACAATTGTTTGTGAGTTGATTTACAGCAATATAAGTTGTGTTTGTTGTAAGCATCGGGATCAATGAATTAATAAAATGAAATGTTCTTCTCTCCCAAATATCGTCTGCCTTCTCTTCCC